>NW_023425525.1:8651866-8679366 GCF_014108245.1 Pipistrellus kuhlii
TACATGCCCTTGACAGGAATCGAACCCAGGACCTTTCAGTCCACAGGCCAACGCTCTATCCACTGAGCCAAACCAGTTTCAGCGTGAAAGGTTATTTCTAAGACACCCTTGTATTAGATTCCTTATTGTTGGATTTGGGGCCCTTAAAACCGGACGGGAATCACCCTCTACAGTGAGGTCAGTATGAGAGTGAGTAAAAATAAATGTAATTGTAGAAAACGAATAACAATTGTTCGCTGGGATCCCAACTCTTGCTCGTTGCCTCTCGCGAGGATAAGGAAACAGACACGTTGTTAAGAGCTGCACTTTGCTACAAGCCTGAACTCGCTGCCGCTGACCCTCTCTGGGAATTTCCACTTGGTTATGTGCTGGAAGCTGTTCCGGTAATTTCCCTCGTGCTGTTATCCGCGAGATGATCTTCCTTGTAGCTGTGCTGGGCTTTCAGAGGCATTAATACAGCTGACTACCCCCTCCTGTTGCTTCTCTAATTAAAAGCTTGTTGGATTTCCCCAATAAGAACCACGATATCCAGCACTGGTAATAAGACTGCTAATAACCTGATGAAAACATCAGCAAGGGAGGGCATTAAGGACCCGGGGGGTTCTTCTTATCAGGCAAAGGAGAGGGCCAGGGGTCCGAGGCTCTGAGAAGCCAGCCTCCCCAGGGAGGGGGCGCTGCATACCGAGCACCGCCAATGGGCAGCCAGGGGCCTCGTTCCACGGGGCCGAATGCACGCATCCTGGGCCCCAGAAGCACGGCTCTCCTCTGGCTTTCCAATCATCTCCTCCCTCCTCTGTTGCTTCCTTGTACGCCCCCATCCCGCCCGCCCCTCTGGAGGCCTTGGCCTGCTTTGGTCTCCACAGCAGGTGGCAATTCAACTAGTTACAAGAGTCGGCCACTAGGTGGCATTAGGCGCCCAGAGGAAAGTGCTTGATTCCATGGCAGCTCAGATCCTTCCTGGGTGAGTGAAGGCAGATCCTTCTCATTCTCCCACCTTCCTCTCCACCTCCTCACTCCATCCCACACCCTCAAACAGTTAGGTTTCTTTTACGCGATTTTGAAGGTCGAGGAAACGTGTGCGCGCGCGCGCGCGCGCGCGCGCGCGTGTGTGTGTGTGTGTGTGTGTGTGAATGGGGTGTGTGGGATTTGTGGGATGCGCAGGAACTTTGAAACTCTACAGGCACAGCGTGAACTCTGGGCAAGAAAGAGGGGCGGCAGCTGTTTCCTATTCTCCTCTCTTGAGCCCTCACCTCTCTTGAGCATCGCCAGGGGCTGTTCCACAGGCACCTCCCACTGCCCTTTTAAAGACAGCTCACCCCTTCTCTCCGTCCTCTCCCAGCCCCGTCTGCTCTTGGTTGGATAGTTCCCTCCTCATTTCCTGCGCTCTTATAACTCAGGCAGTTCCGGACCTAAAAACCACCCAGATATTCTCCTACACACGCTCACCCTCCTAGCTCACCTGCCCCCAGCTTCCCTCCTTTCTCCCCATGGGCACTGAGCCGCATGCCCTTTGTCTGAGCACCAGTGTTTTGAATAGAGTGGAGGTACGGACGCTGGGGGTGCAGCAGTGACCGTGAACCTGGTGTTTTAAGGATGAGCTGAAGGTAGCCAGGCAAAGGGGAGTGAGTATTCTCTGTGGAGCAGGGATGTGTGTGGGTGAACTCGCACCATTTCAGTCACTGGCTTGAACCAGGCCTTCCTGTCCAGAAAAAATATTGGTATCCTATGACTGTTCTGATTTTGTTGTTGTTGCTTCTCTAAAGGAATACGATTAATTTGTGGGTGAAACAATTTTGTTTAATGTATTTATTATTTTTAATATATTTTATTGATTTTTTTTTTTTTTTACAGAGAGGGAGAGGGAGAGAGAGTTAGAAACATGAATGAGAGAAACATCCATCAGCTGCCTCCTGCACACCCTCTACTGGGGATGTGCCCACAATCAATGTACATGCCCTTGACTGGAATCAAACCTGGGACTCCTCAGTCCGCAGGCCGACGCTCTATCCACTAAGCCAAACCGGTTAGGGCTAATGTATTTATTAACCATTATAAATTAATTATCTGTAAATTTTTAAAATTTCTACACGTGATCATATCATCTTCAAATGCTGACTCGTTAAAACCAAACATAAAATTAGTACTTTTACCATCTCTCTGTTAGTGCAAAGACCCTGGGATGCTTACTATGCATTTTGATTTTTGTATACCGATTAATCCCAATGAACAATTATTAGTTTTATACAATTACATTTATTTTGACTCAGTCTCATACTGACCTTGATTTTGTTTTTTATTCTTTTCTGAATTTCCCTTGATTAAAATGGGATCATCTTCCTGAGGGGCTTTAGTAGTCCATTTATTGTTTATCTGCTGCTGCTGAATTCCTCAGCTTTTTATGGTCTGAGATATCTTTTTGTTTTTTGAAGGACTTTTTTTCTCTAGAAAGAATTAAGTTTACCAGTTATTTTTATTCAAGACTTTGAAGGTGTTATTCCATTATTGGTTGGGTTCTGTAATTTTCATCGACAAGTAAGTGTTATTTCTTATTTTGCTTTATTGAAGGAAATTATTCCATTTCCCCACTAGTTATTTTCAATGCACCTTTCTTGTTTATATTTATTTCTCAGAAGTTTTACTGTGATAAATCTAGGTGTGTGGGTTTTTTTTTTTTCTTTATATTTTCTTGCTTGGAGTTTATAGTGTTTCTTAAACCTGTGGCTTGATATCTTTCATCAGAGCATTTCAACCTAGTATCACTTCAAAAATGGCTTCAGTCCCATTTATGTGTTACATTCTCTCCTAGAACACAATTACACATATTAAAAATTTTGGATATGACTTATACATATTAAATTTTTGGCTATGTCTCTTACTACACCCTTCCTGTTTTTTTCATGCTTCATTTTTAATATTTTCTCCTGATCCTTCCCCAGTTAACACATTCTTTATCTCTACCTATATCCATATTTATGTATAATCTCTATGTACATAATATATAGACACATATTGCTGTTAGACACATCTGGTTTTTTTTTGTTTTGTTACATTAACCCAATTATTATAGGTTGGCAAAATTCAGATTGTGGAGCTTCTACTGGTCTTTCAATACTTCAGCCTTCTGAAGATAGATGTGGTGATGTAGGTCCTGGCACATCTGTTTTCAATTTCTGTTTTACGTTTTATTTTATTGTAAAATTTTCTAATTAAATCTACCATCTTATCATCTAATTTCTTGAACAGCAATAGTCACTTATTTTAAAGACCATGCCCGATAAAACCGTAATTGAATTACCTGTGGCTCTATTTCTGTCCCTTGTTTCCCCCCCCATGATTTAAGCCATCTGGCTTTATTTCCTGATGTAACCATTTTTGACCAAATCCCCATATTAAGTGTATCTTTAGAGATGCTCTGGAGGCTGTTACCCATGCCTAGAGCTGGTTTCTTTTTGCCTCTGGTAGGCAGGTAGGGTGGGATATAGTCATTTCAATCCAATCACTTTAGTTCCATCACATATTGAATTAACGTAACGGTGGGCTTCAGTCTTGGTAAGGGATGTTCTATTTCTGGTTCATTTCTGTTACTGCGGTGTTGTTTCTGTAGGGCTCTCAATGGGAATCCTGGGGTGTCTGCTAGGACACCTCCTCTGTTTCCCCTAAGTCTTCTAAGAATGCAGGAAATCCTTGCTCAGCCTGTTTCCCCACCACCACGTGTGAATCATCAGAGACCTGGACCAGGAAAGCTTTGGAAGTTAACACCAAGCTCACCTTTTTGTAAATGTCCTTTCTCCAGGATTTTGCTTCCTCAATTCCTCACTGCCTTCATAGTTCTCCAGTATCTTCAAACACACATTTATAGTCACATTCCCAGGCACTTCTAGGTGATTTTAGCGGGAGAGTTGGTCTGAAACCAGCGGCTCTCTGATTATCAGAAGCATAAGTCTCTGATTACAAATCTCTAAAGGATATACAACAAGCTTTTGACCAGTGTTTCTGTAGAAGAATATTAAGGGCTCTGTATAGAGAGAGGTAAGGCTTTTCTTATAACCCAGGGTTTGGTATATATAAGTTCATTTAACCTTTGTTTTCTATGAACTGGATAGACATACTGGTATGTAGGATTTTTCTTTCTTTCTATCAATATATTTTTTTTTTTTTTTTTTTTTTTTTTTTTTTTTTTTTTTTTGCTACAAAGAAAATGCTTATGGTTTCTGTGCTTATATTTCCAATTGTTCTTTTCACTTTACAAAGATTTCCAGGGAAATTAAGGGAAATGTCTTAGCTTTACAATGCCAGCTTTAAATCAGAAGTCTGATCTCATTTTCATTTTAAATGTATCACCTTGGCTATTGCCTGGAACATTATTTCAAATAGCAAAAGGCTGTAATGAACCTAAATGTACACGAATACAGGATAGTTAAATAAATTATGATAAATTCATATAATAAAACATCATAACCATTAACAATAATTAGATAGCTTTCTGTGTAATGACATGGAATTATTCCAAGAGATACTGATGGAGAATATCGAGGTGTGGAACAATGTGTGTGCTATAACTGTGGCCATTTGTATGAAAAAATATGTGTACATGTATTTTTATAAATTCATAAACAGTCTTTAGAACAACATGCAAAAATTTGTACTTTCTAGAAAAGTTATTCTCCTAGGAAATGGAACAAGGTCCCGAGAGGGAAGAAGCAGTCCAAGGTGAACATTGACTTTTCAATGCGTATCTTTCTATATCTTTTGGATATGTTACATTCAAACAATGTAAGTAGGCTCTGGCCAGTGTTACTTAGTGGTGGAGTGTTGCCCCATACACCGAAGGGTGTGGGTTTGATTCAAGGTCAAGAGCACATTCCTGGGTCACAGGCTTGATCGCTGGCTTCTGTCAGGGCACGTGTAGGAGGCAATCAATCAATGTGTCTTTCTTACATCTGATGTCTCTCTCTCTCTCTCTCTCTCTCTCTCTCTCTCTCTCTCTCTCCCTCTCCCTCCCTCTCCCTCCCCCTCTCCCTCTCTCTCTCTCTCTCTCCCCTCCCCCACCCTTCCACTCTCTCTAGAAAAAATAATCAATGGAAAAAATATCCTTGGGTGAAGATTAACAACAATAACAAAAAGTAAAATAAGAAAACATGCACTTTACTGGATCCTAGTGAAATAATTTTTATTTCTGGGTATGACTAAACGTTCCCCTTCCATTAGTCTAGTGACATACATTTTTTACCTCATTATAATCAGATAATTTTATGTTCTTTTTCTTAATTTGATAACTTTTTCACATTTTTATATAATCTTCAGGATTATTTAAACATTTTTTAAAATAATATTTTGTTTAGTGCATGTACCATAGTTTATGTGTACATGTGTACCCCAAGGTTGGTTATTGATATATTTACACGCTTCCTTATTACGTGTGACGTGATGATAAATATCTTCGTTAATGTTATTTGTTTGGTGTCTGTAATGAGCTCTAAAACTTTATGGCTCTTTGGTAAGGCTGAATGACGCTAAAACGAGCACTGTGTGGAGTAGGAGAAAGGTCAGATATGATTACAGATGATCCTCTGAGATCTCCACGGTAAGCAAGGCAGCCTTCCTTCATCCCAACATGTGCCTACGTGGGTAAAACAGAGTTGTTGCTCTTTAAACAGACACACAGTGGAAATGGAACTTGCAGGAAACAATGCACTTAAAGAATCATTAATTATTACCTAATTACTTGCACCACTGTGGCATGGACAGAAAAGTGCTCTGCGATGATGAAGTTGTCAATTACAGTTCATAATTAAGGGGCCAGGTGCATGTTTAACTTAACAAGATAAATATCGGCCCAGATGTTGTTTGTCTGCTGCTTCATTACCAGGTAGGTTAGAAGATTTCCATAAACTAGAAAGCCTGTTAAATGCAAAACCTCCCCGTGTTGAGAAATCTTTAACAAACTAGTTACTGGAGCTAATATTCATTCAAGAAGGCTGCTCTCCAGGCCTCCGAGGGAGCTGCAGAAGGAAGTACGTGTCTGCACACTCTCAGTGAAATGGCCATTTGAGCATAAAATAGGGCAGAAATACGATGGCATGGAAACCGGAGAAGACGCCTCCCAGTGCCAGGGCAGGGAGGGGTTCTGTGCAAGATGGAAAAGCCGGATCGTGAGGAGACAACGGAGAATCAGCCCAGTGTACAATGGACCTTGCTGACATTGTAAATGCGCCTACACATCGGATCCCGCCGCCCACTTCCCAGCCTCCTTCCCTCCCAGAGTCAAGACTTTCTAGGGAAAGAGATGAAGCGCCACCTAAATCCCCTGCTGTGTTTTTACTCAGCTTCCCCAGGGCTGCACCCAGGTTCCTCCTGGGTTTGCAAAATGGTGTAAGTGGGGTTTGTCCGTGTGTTTGAAGTACGTCAGAAGCTCTTCCCTCTCGGGGTCCAGACTCTTCTTGTGTCTCAGATCCCCAGCGGCTCCTCAGAGGCCGTACCCCGATGCAGCCACCACCACACAGGCCGCCTGCCTTCTAGTCTCCCGCTGGTTTCTGGTGTGACCTTGAAGAAGTGGGTAGACCTTCCTCGATCACCTGGGAATGGAACTTCAGAAAGAGGCGCGTGCACTGAGAGTTGTGGGATCGAGGTCTCAGAAAGCAGCAGCAGCTCAGAGAGATCATTGTGCGGGTGCTTCTCCACCCACTTGGCTGATGAAAGAGCTTCCACATCATGACCTGTCAATCCGATCCTTCAGATGAAAGGCGCATCGTATGAAAATCCGGGAGCCAGTATCAATATTTATCAGGCGACACCCGCCTCCTGTCCTGTTGCATCATGGATTTAGAGCACGGCCAGCCATCCCGGGCTCCCTGTGCTCCTTCGAGGACTGTGCTGAAATTGGACCTGTCGGCTGTTGCTGGGGAGGACCACAAAGTTTCGTGTAACTGACTTGCCTGCAGAAGTATGGGAGCAGGGTTTTGCTTTTAAAAATCTCTGCTTAGTGCCCGGCTGGTGTGACTCCATGATTGAGCGTTGATCCATAAACCAGAAGGTCATGGTTTGATTCCTGGTCAGGGCACATGTTTGGGTTATGGGCTCCATCCCTAGTGTGTGTGTGATGAGGGAGGGAGGGTAGTCGGGAGGCAGCCGATCAATGATTCTCTGTCATCATTAATGTTTCTATCTCTCCCTCTCCCTTGCTCTCTGAAATCAATAAAAATATATTAAAAAAAACAAAACCAAACCACCATCAATTGAAGTTATTAAAACAATTAACCCCAATTGTAGGAACCATCCACTAGACTAAATGCTACCGTGTAGTTGGAAGCTGTGAGGATTAGGAAATTGTGGCATATTGTGTGCACAGAGGTAAAGGGTAGTATATGACAGTGGTTGGCAAACTCATTAGTCAACAGAGGGGCAAACGCGGCTTTCAAGCCTTGAGCCTCATATGGCTCGCAAGCCGCCGTTTGCCTGATCTAGAGCCAAGCTTTTGGGATTTGCTGCACAAGGTGTTTCAGACTCAGGGAGGAGGCACTGAGTAGCGTTCCTTCGTTCCTAAAGGGAGTTGCGGGTGTAGGAAGAGCACAGGCCCAGCCTCAGATGGGGGAACAAAGAATACTCACTGGCTTTTCAGAAGCGTGCTCCCTGGGAGTATTGCAATACTCAGCAGTGGGTCCCTGGGTGAACACGTTTCCACAACACTATTTCTCCCACCTTGGATCTTCCCCTAACACCATCGAGAGCATTGCACGGCATCGGAAACATAGTCAACAAAACAAGAACCCTGTAGATAAAAAGCATCAGATGGACACGGAGGGAGGGGATGCCCCGATTGCGACTGTGCGATTTAAGGTCCAAATGCTACTCTGATGGAAACTTTTAAACCTAGCCCTGCAATGAATGTACACCACGGGGCTGTGCAAAGTGCCGG
Source organism: Pipistrellus kuhlii (assembly GCF_014108245.1). Lineage (NCBI taxonomy): Eukaryota > Metazoa > Chordata > Mammalia > Chiroptera > Vespertilionidae > Pipistrellus > Pipistrellus kuhlii. Next base: position 8,659,782 of record NW_023425525.1, read on the forward strand.
AGGTCAAGCTCTTGGGAGTGCAGGTCTTTGAAACGAGAATAAAAACATTGTGGAATTCGGATCATATGCTATTGCTTGGCTTCAGTTACAAAGTGAGTTAGCAAAACACAGTTTAAAGTTTCCAGCTGAACATTTAAAATAAAAATAGAATTTTGTAGGTGCATAACACTTTTTATTGCAGGAAGGGATAAGCAATCAATGAGCCTTTCCTAAAAATGGCACGACATAACAATCCAAAGTGACTGGAAATGTGTGTAGCTGCAAACATCTCTTAAGTTTGAATAAATCTGAGTGGAAGGGACTTGTTTAGTAGTGGCTGTTTTAGCTCTACATGCTGAAAATTTATTTCCTTGTACTTTTGTAAGTTAAAGGCTTGATCGCCAGCAGGGGGCGTGCAGGGGAAGAGCTGATCAATGTTTCTCACGTTAATGTTTTTTTTTTTCTTTCTTTCTCTAAAAATCAATTAAAACATATTTAAAAAATTAAATTATTGACCTCGCATAGCGTTAGAGAAACTACGTGCTTGGCCCATAGGAATTGTCAAGAAACATTAGCTACTTTTAAAATTATTGATATTCATGATCAGACATCATTTCTGCCCAAATGTATGGGTCACCATACCCTTTACTAGTTCATGGCCCATGTTCATCTGCATGGCTCACTGTTCCTTACAGTGTACCGAGGTGTTCCCACCTCTGTACCTGAGCACGTGTAGGTCCTTTCACCTGGTTCCTTATTTATCCCAGGTTAGATCAGTCATTCATAAAAAAAATATATTGTGGGAAATTTTACATGTATACACAAAAATAGAATAGTGGAAACGAACCCTCATGTGCCTATCATCCAGCTTCAGCAGTGACCAATAACACATGGCCAGCTTGCTTCACTTTACCCCTGAATAGATAATTTTGAAGCAGCTCCCAGGCATCATACTGTTTTATACATAGGAACGTCAGCAAGTATCTCTAAAAGTTAAGGGCCCCTTTAAAAACATAACTGCAATAGCATGATCACATCTAAAAAATGAATAGTCATTCTTTAATGTTAAGTAGTCATTTAAATTTCCACAATTATCTCCTAAATCTTTGTTAAATACGTATTTTTTTTTATAGTTGACCAGAGACCCAGTGCACAGATTCGTGCACTGGTGGGGCGTGGCCTACAGGATCAGCCCGCTGTGGGAGCGCTGCTCATCTGGTCAGCTGAGTGGCGTTCCCACTGTGGGAGGACATTGACCACCAGGGGGCAGCTTCTGCATTGAGTGTCTGCTCTCTGGTGGTCAGTGTGCATCATAGCAACTGGTTGATCAGTTGTTCTGGTCATTCTGCCATTCAGTCGCTGGGTATATGAATAGTCATTCTTTAAATCAGGATTCAAACAAAGCCATCCATTGTATTTGGTTGGCAAAGCTTGTTATTATAAATCTCTTTTAATCTATACATTCTCTCACCCCCGACCCCCCTGTAATTTATTGTTAAAAAGACTGGATCATTTCTCCGGTAGATTTTTGCACATTGTGCATTTTGCTGATTGCATCCCTGTAGCATCCCTTCTGTCTTCTGTATCACTCATAAATTGGTAGTTAGGCTACAGGCTTGGTCAGGTTTCACATTCTGGGCAAGAAACTTTCATAGGTGATGTCAGGAACCATTTCTTAGCCACCTAGCACTGGGCGTGGTTCTGGGTATCTGGGGAGGGGGGTGGTGGTGAGTCAGATTCCCCATATTAGGCCTAACACTCCTCCTGTAGCCTCCACCTCACATTCTTGCCTGGCATCAGAGCTTTTCACATATGAATCTCCCTTTCCCTTCTGTGTGGTGGGCTTCCCAAGGGAACTCTGCATGTGGACATCAGCTTCATGCCCGTCCTTGTCCCCACCACCCTGAACCTGCACAGCCGGTTTCAGTAAGAATCAATGACAACCACACTGAACACTCAGGGACCTTTGCTGAGTGCTAACCCTGCACCAGGCACTGTGCTAGGCCCTAAATACGAATCATCTCACAGAATTTCACCAGAGCCTCATGACAAAGGTATTTCAGTATCCCCATTGTAGAGGGAGGAAACTGAGGGCGAGAATTTAGGAATCTCGTTCAAAGGACCTTTAAGTGATGCCTCATGCAACTCGACTGAACAGTGGGATGACTGGTAGATATAATGTGCACTGACCACCAGGGGGCAGACGCTCAATGCAGGAGCTGTCCCCTGGTGGTTAGTGCGCTCCCACAGGGGGAGCACCGCTCAGCCAGAAGCCAAGTGCAGCTGCAATGGCAGGAGCCTCTCCCACCTCCGAGGCAGCGCCAAGGATGTCCAACTGTCCCCTCTCCCCCGAGAGCTCCTGAACTGCAAGAGGGTGCAGGCTGGGCTGAGGGACCCCTCACCACCGAGTGCACGAATGTTGTGCACCGGGCCTCTAGTTAGTGGGTAAAGTTGTTGAGAGTAAATTCCGGTTTGAAAAAAATGCCTTGAGAACTGCAGCTTAGAAGGAATCTGCAACTTCCAGCTGTGTGACGTTGGGCAAGTCACTTAACCTCTTTGTGCCTTAGCTGCCTCGTAATAAAGTGTGTATGACATGCCACAGACTGAGCACGGTGCCTCGCAAAGAGTGGGCGCTCAGTAAATGCTACCTGCTACTCCTGTTATTACTGACATCATTCTCCAAAGCACTTGAACAATTAGCAGAAAGAAGTAAATAAAGGGCTTAAAAATAACTTACTTTGTTTCTTTTGTTGTGAAAAGGCCATCTCCGCTTTCCTTTAACTATTTCTTTTCTTTCTCATGGAGGCATGAGAAGGACGGAGGTCTCTCCCCCCAGCACTCCCCACCACAAACATTTTAATTAAGGTATCTTTTGAGAAGGAATACTTTAATCCAAAATGATCACTTTGATACTCAAAGAGACACATTTGGAGGCTGTTTGACGAGGGGGAATTAAAGACGGAGAAGCTGAATAAATATCAAGCAAAATGTTAATGTTTTGGCTTTGTGGTGTCTGCATCTGAGAGCGCTCCTGGCAGATTTTTCTCGGGCTCCAGCTGGAAGCTCCAGCTCCTTTTGTGTGCCTGGTTTTGGGCTGCGCATTGCCACGCGGCCCCTAGGGGTCAGTGTGATCCAGGGATTGTCCCCATCCCTGCAGCTGTGCTCTGGCCGGGAGGAGAGCTGGGCTGGGGGATCAGGCAGCCAAGGGCACTGGATGGCAAATGGTGAGGGTGGAGTGCGCACCGGGCTGTCCCAGCTGTGGTGCCGCCTGCCAGGCATCAGCCGCTCTCCCGCTGGGCATGGGCCGCCCTCCAGCCATCCTCTTCCTGAACATGGACTTTGCCAAAGTCAGGCAGGAGAGGTCAAAGGACTAGAGTTAGCCTCACTTCCTAATGCTAACAGGAAAAACAGCAACAGAAAGAAAACATGGATATGGATGGCTCAGTCCTATTTTCTAATAAACATAATGTTTGCGTGGGCCACACTCAACCTTTGGCCCAGATGTAAACATGTTGGGGCTGGGAGAGGCCTGGGGACCCCTCCCACCACCCCTTCTTCATCTTACAGAGAAACTGAGGCCCGGAGAAGAAACACACAGCCCTGGTTATCACAGGAAGTCTCAACTGAGGGGTAGCTCCGCTTTGCATGAGCTTACTCGTTATTTATTTATTTTTTTTTAAATCTTATGAATGCTTATTAGTTTTCAAGGCCAGGAATAGATGTAAAAAATAGTTGTTAGGTGGTTAGATGGCAAATGGCATAGAGGGTAAGTGGTCAGACTGCAGAGGCCGATTACCTGCTTGCAGATGAAGATGGGGTGAGGAGGCAAAGGGTGTGTGACTTTGCTATTGTGAGGTCCTAGGTCCTTAACCTCCCAGTGCCTCAGTTCACTTATCTGTGACATGAGGGAAAATTGGAAGAGTTCAGTTTTTAAAACCCTTCAGAGCCGAAACCGGTTTGGCTCAGTGGTAGAGCATCGGTCTGTTGACTGAAGGGTCCAGGTTCGATTCCGGTCAGGGGCATGTACGTTGGTTGCAGGCACATCCCCGGTGGGGGGTGCGCAAGAGGCAGCTGGTCGATATTTCTCTCTCATCGACGTTTCTAGCTCTCTATCGCTCACTTCCTCTCTGTAAAAAGTCAATAAAATATATTTAAAAAAACATAAAAACCCTTCAGAATAATTCAGTAAATGCCCATTGCATGTTGGCTGACATTAATTATGAAGATTAGTAGTATTACAAGGGAAATCCTTGAACTTGAAGAAAGGGGTGTAAATGCCCTGGTTCACCTTGGAGAGCCCAATTTTTTTTTTCTTTTTGATTAAGATATTACATATGTGTCCTTATCCCTCCATTGTCGCCCCAACTATGTCCATTGGTTAGGCTTATATGCATGCATACAAGTCCTTTGGTTGATCTCTCCCCCTTACTCCCCACTCTCCCCTAACTTCCCTCTGAGGTTGGATGGTCTGATCGATGCTTCTCTGTCTCTGGATCTGTTTTTGTCCATCAGTTTAAGTTGTTCATTATATTCCACAAATGAGTGTGGTCGTGTGATATTTATCTTTCTCTGACTGGCTTATTTCACTTAGCATAACGGGGAACCCAATTTTACCCCTCCCTGTTTGTCCCCTAGATGCCTGTTAGGGTGATTTTCTTCAACATGTTTTGTGAGTCCATTCCCCTATCTCAGACAAAGACTCAGTGTGGGGTTGAAGCAGGACTGTCCCTTGGGAATCTGGTGATGAGTCAGGAGTGGGTGATAACAATCAGGGTGGCAGGTGTTGGACAGTCTGCCCCAGGAGACATTGCCAAGGAAGGATCCCCAGGCTTTAGCAGCTCCCTCAAGTTCAAATCCCAAAGGAACAGGGTCTTCACAGGGATCTGTGGTTCAGTTAGCTGCATGGTGGTTCACACCCAATCTCGGCTTCCTAGGAGATGGAGAGTCTTCCCATCCTTGGCTTTGTGTGCAGGGAATGCTTATAAAAATGCTTCCCTATGGTATGGTTGCTAGATAAAATGCTTACTGCAGTCTCCTCCTCACAGACTATATTGGGTACCGTTCTATCAGCACAGACACTCTCTGTAAGATTAGTAAGAAAGTCATTCCAACAATAGATCACTGCCTTTAGGCTCTTCTGTCTTCTTTCCATTGACTTGGCTACATTTGTAGTACTTGAAGGTCTTGCCCTGTATACTTTCTCCCTGTTAGTACTCAGCCTGCCTCTGGAGAAGGGCTGATATCTAATCTGCTTTGCACCTGGCAGGCCTGGAGATACGTAAAGACAGCCAACCAAGGTTCCCTGAATTCTTTTTCTCAGATCTCCAGCCATTCCTCCTAGAGAGTCATTCAGAATCAGCATCATCCTGGCCATCACTGACCTTCCAGACCTTTCCCAGTTTGTAAATGTCTCTGTCGCCTCTTAGATTTCGGTACCCAGAGAAGGCCCCTAGAGCTATGGATCCTCTGGAATTGGATCAGGTCTTCCCAGAGTGCTTGTTCATTACCTTGGTGTCTCTCAGAGAAACACTTGGCTATGGAATAATGGAACCTGTAGAAAAATAAACTGCAAAGTCCTTTTCACATCTGTGACCATTGAGCCACATCACTCCCCAGCCTGTACTCGATTGGCTGATTGAGGTAAAAAGCTTGATTCTGCATTTGTCTTATCAATACCAACTTGTCAATCTCGTAGACTATTCATCTCTTTGAGATCAGAGACTGTGTCTCCCAACTCCGTGTTTCTAGTGCCTATCACAGTGCCTGGCATTTCAGAGATGCTTAACAAAACATGTTTGTGGAATAAAGGGATGAGCCTCTTAAGGGTCCTTGAATCTTAAGTTGCTTATTTGTAATTATTTACAACATTATTTGTAATATGTAAATATATTACTTGTAACATATTAAATGTCCTTCCATGCTTTCATTACCAAGTCAGTAATATTTTGATTAACATAGAGCTATGTAGGACCTAACTAGAAATGATCCTTCATAAAATTTAATGATAATAATAATGATGACAGTAATCAACACTGCTTGACCACAGTATGGTCTCTGCACCATACATTTATTTCATTTCACTAATACTTACCTTAAATGTTTGGATCTTGACCACAGGGTTTCAACATGCTTTGGTGACCGTCAAGTTAAAATCAAGATGGGTACCTCCATGCCATTCCGGATATTCAAATGTAATGACGCCGCATCAGAAATGAGGTCAGTGTTTCACAACCTTGAGCTTAAGTGATTTGCCTCTTCCTTTGGCCAATTGCTCCCCCCGTCCGTGTTGTCACTGCCTTGTCTAGAAAATGTTGATAAGCTAGTCCTACATTTTATTAGGCCAATGTATGGATAGCACAGTAATCCACACAAAGCATTTAGCATAATTCCTGGCACAGCATATAATGCTTAAAAATGTTAACTACTCTTTTTTTAAAAATAGATTTTTATTGGTTTCAGAGAGGAAGGGTGAGGGAGAGAGAGGTAGAAACATCAATGATGAGAATCATTGACCAGCTGCCTCCTGCATGCCCCCTACTGGGATTTGAGCCCTCAACCCAGCAGGTGCCCTTGACTGGAATCAAACCCGGGTCCCTTCAGTCCACAGGCTGATGCTCTATCCATCCAGGGCTTAACTGCTCTTATTATTACTTTTATTTGGCCAGTTATGAACCCACTCAACTGGATTCATAGCCACGGAATTGTGCATTCATCCCGTCAACTCTGCTTTGATTTTAAAAATTAGTTTAGCCAGTTTGGAGATCTACAGCCAGAAATCATGGTTGGCTCATTTTTTATCATATCAACCTTTTTTGTTTACTTGTTTGTTTTGTCGCTTTGCCTGGGAGAGACAAAGACCTGAGTGTATTTCTTATGAGCAGATGCATGTGTTTGTTTAAGCTAGAGGCACAGGGCTGGGAAGGGAACCAGGTGGGGTGGCCAGCAGAGAACCCTGCAAATATGGGTCAGGCCAATGCAAAGGAAGTTGGTTGGCTCAGTCATGTGTGTCTCAGTGATTGTGAAAATGAAATGTGGAGAGTTTTCTCCATCTATCAGCAAGGAGTGTAAGCAGATGGCACAATGTCCAGCATTTTAACACAGCTGTGTACATGAAATCTAAAACCCAGGATCCACTGTGGTTGGGTTACTTTCCTCTGGGTGGTTTGGTCTTTGGAGTTTCATCACGTGGGTCTTCCTGCTGCTTCAGCTGAATGCGTGACTTTGTGTCCTCCTCTGTCACAGGGGACAGTTCCAGGTAGTTGTGAGATGTGCTGGTCCTGACTATGCCATTAACCTAGGTTGTTCTAAATTGTCTTTATCGTCTTGGTGTTGTTTAATCCTCAAAACGCTCTTATGAGTTATATATCATTATCCCAGCTTTCCAAAGAAGACGACTGGTTTGTCCAAGGTCACACAGAGGCTAGTAAGTGACAGAGCAAGGACTGCTCGGCGCCAGCAGTCATGGGTTTCCCCATTCGGCTACACCAGCCTCCCCACGCCTTGCTTCTGTCCTTCAGGAGGTCTCCGAGGTCTCTTCAGCTCACTTAGTGAGCTCTGAGAGTGCTTTGTGGAATTAGGAGTGGCATATGTATTATTAAAGAGAACAGAAGAGCCATATACTTGTCTCACTCGCTGGGAGAAGTAGAACCGAAGGAGAAGTTGGACATAAATGATTCATAAACAGCCATTAATTACCTTCTGAGACTTTTGAAGTTTTGATCTCCAGCTCCTCAATTTGGAATTGATTAATTAATAATTTAATTAATTCAACAAATATTAATGAAGCACTCGTCATTAGCCTGTCACCATCTGAAGTGCTGAGGAAGGATGCCGATTCGAAGGCTTTTCTATCGAGTTGGATATTGGCCTTCATGAAGTAGTCACTTTCAGGAAACTTAGATCCTAACCCTCACTGCAAATTAAGTTTTCACATGATTGGAATATTTCTTATCTCTGAGTATGATTTATATACATGTACACCTACCCTTGAACCTTGGCCACGCCTCACCTCTTATAATCACTTAAACAACCCTACACTTCCTTCAAAGGCCAGGGCCCACCTTCCTCTCCTTCCTCTTGAAAACTTCCCTGACCACAAGGCCCCAGAGACAGGTTCATCTTCTCCTTTAAACCTCCATGTAGTGTCTGCAACACCCTCTGGTCCCTTAAGAATGACGGTCAGATTCTCATCTTTCAAGGATTCTTAACCTGGGGTGGAGCCAGAGTCATTGGGGAGTTTTTTCAAAATCCACGTGCCTGGTCTTCACTCACTGAATGTTTGCTGATTCGGTAAGTCTGGCACTGGCTCTTGGTGATGTATCATTGGAAACTGCCACCTGAGGGATTCAATCCTGAGCAGGTTAAGGAGCCTTTGTACCGAGCCCTACATTTCACATGCAACTTCCTGTGCCAACTCTTTCCTCTTTAATGAGATTTTAGCACCGGAAACACTGCGTTGATAATTCTTTGTGCTTTCCTAATTCCCAGCACAATGCCAATTCAATAATGATTAATCATGGAAGGAATGATCAGATCCCGTCTCCTCTTTCCTCCCAGTGCACTCAGAAATTTTCAGGAGTGCATGATACAGTCTGATACCTTAAAGGCAAACTCTCTGGTCCTGGCCCAGGTGGTGGCATGAGGATGAGGCTCTTATGTTCTGTCTTCTTCCCTCCAGACATGGAAGTGTCACACTTCCCCACACCCTGGAGGTTAAGGTTCTATGTGTGGCCAAGTGACTTGCTCTGTTCCAAGACTCATGAGTGGAAATGATGAGTGTCTCCCAGGCTGGAGAACGGAATTACCCATGTGGTGCCCGCTGGCTTCCCTTTCCATGTCCTGGCAAAGAGCAAGTCCCATCACAAGGTGGGTCCCTGAGTGAGAAGACAGGAAGCAGCCCTTCCCTCTGGCTCATGTGGGATATGGGAGCGTGAGCAAGAAGGAAAGCTTTGTGGTGATAACCACGCACATTGGGTGGGTTTTCGTTATTGTATCTTAATCTCTTCTGACTAGCCCTGCAAGGGTCCAATCCGTATTAAATTATTTTTGATATATGTTATATAAGATTTTTCAATTAGCAAAAAGAATGTGAAGAGTTGAACTATTTCTGGGAAGGAGCAGTGGAAGCAAAGCCAAAACCAAAGGCCTAGCACAGAAAGTTAACAAATGTGGAACTTTCTATGGCCACTAAGGCAATGTTTTTGCCATACGTGTGCTTTTTCAAAATGACTCCTCCTCTCACTCAGCTGGTAACATAAGGAGAGTTGTTTGGTAAAAGGGGTAGATGCTATCTTTAGTTATCTAGTGTGGAAGAGTGAGGATTGAACAAAAGGTAATTGCCCAATAAGAGTTAGTACCTGGGTCCTATCCTTAATTAGCCACTTGGGATGAATTCCACTAAGTGAGATGGCTGGGTGACAGGTGTGCTGCTCTTCCGGGTTTTGATACGTATGAGGAGTACCGGGAGACAGTTCTGCTTTATATGACCAGCGGTAATCTACAGCAGGTTGTGTTCCTATAAACCCTCCCCCATAGCGGGCATGACCTTTTCCTCAGTGTGTGGGAGCTTGGTGGGTGAAAACGCTATCTTGCAGGAGGGACATAGTCCATGAGGACTTCACAGTGCTAGAGGGATCTGGAGGGACAAGTGCCATGACCTCTTCCTCTGAGCTCTTTCTGATGCCCCTCATTAGCCAAGTCCCACTGGAAACCAGAGGACACGAGGAAGCCTGCTGGAGTCGTCTGTACAGGCGAATCTCCGAGGGCAGAGCCAAGGGAGGAGGGTAGAGTGTGGGCAAATGGGAGATGCCTCTGTAGAGGGGAAAAGACCTCTCGTCTACTCTCTTAGGTTCAGGATTGGTGGGCCTGCCAATGAAACTGACCAACGTCAGATTAGCAGGAGAAAAGACATGTAAAATGTACTTCAGGGAGTTCACAGAAAGAGTGGCTCAAGGGAGCAATTGTGATGTGGGGCTTCCACACCATCTTAACAGGGGAAGAGGTGGGGAGAAGGGTGCTTACTGGAAAACAAATCCTTTTGGAAAGATGAATGGAACTTTAGGAGAAAATGTGGCAGGTATGATAGTTTTATGACAACGTCTCATCTCTGGGGGTAAGTCAATTCCCCCTTGTTGCAGGAAATTCTGGGGAGCAGACTGAAGACTATTGAGTTCTTTTTAAAAATATATTTTTATTGATTTCAGAGAGAGGAAAGTGGAGAGAGAGAGACAGAAAGAGAGAGAGAGACAGAGAGAGAGAGAAAGAGAGAGAGAAAGAAGAGAAAGAGAGAGATATCAATGGTGAGAGAGAATCATGGATTGTCTGCCTCCTGCACACCCCTTACAAGGGATCGGGCCTGTAACCAGGGCATGTGACCTGACTGGGGATGGAACCATGACCTTTTGGTTCATAGGTTGATGAGCAACCACTGAGTCACACAAGCCAGGCAAGACTATTGAGTCCTTTTGGGTGGCTCTGTTCAGGAGCACAGATGCCTTTGCTCAGTATAATGTTTTTGCCACAGTGGTATGTTCTGGAACCTTCTACCATCACCCAAGCAGGGTGGTCTGTGGGGCTGAAGACAGACCAACATTTCTGATCTTCCTCCACAGAGATAACTGAACAGGGGGCCTTGCTTCCAGGATGTTCTGCCCTGACCCATCCTAGGTGTTCCGCAGTGTGACTAAAGGGCGTGACACGTGCGTGTCCACGTGGCCCGCAGGAAATGGCACATGGCCTTCCAATTGCTCGGGGGACAGTGTCCTGTTTGGTGACCTCAGGAAATTCTGCTTCGGGCCAGGTTCTGGCTGGGGTAAAGAATTCCAGACCTTTGGGGAAAATGCAAAGGCCTTCTGAGCACTATAAGAAGATTCTAATTATAATCATAAAAGTTGTTTGGAATTCAAGAAGAAAGTGAACTTCTCTTTCTCTCTGTGTGTGTGTTTCCCAAGTGGGAGAGAGAATAAAACAGATAAGATGACAGAATTTCCATTGTTAAATGTTTCTTTTTTTTGTCTGTGAAATACACACGAAGGAGCTATACTGAGCCACAAATACTGAAAACACTTGTGTGTTTTTTCCACATGGGAACACGTTACCCTTTGAAAAATCCAAGGCCCGCCCCGGGCGACACCTGTCGGATCCGGAGCTCAGCTGTAGCTGTTAGGCAGCCCCTCACCTGCACCAACAGCGAAAGCAAGAGCGTGATGGCACAGACCTTGTTTAAAATGGGCACGTTAAAAATACCATCTTGGCTTCACAGATTTCTGGAACTGTGAGGTAGCATCCTCGTTTTTGTTCCACGAAGAAGGTGTGTCTGGGAGAAATGCACAAGCCGGTTAAACTGGCTCTGTAATTGGATTATGCAACAGCCTTTGGACCTTGATGCTTTAAATGCTGTAGAACCAGCAGCTTCTCTGAGCCCCACCCAGTAGCCCAGAGCAAGGCTCCGGGCCATGGCAAGGGGAGGAACTGGCAGCTCAGTCAACATGTGACATTGGTGGTGGCTTCATCTCTCCGGTGGGGTCATAGAGTCGAAAGGCTGCTGTGGGAAAGAGAAAGCTATCCCTGTATGGGGGGAAGGCTTTCGTAAGTGATGAGGAGGAAAGGAACCACCAGCAGGTTGAAGGGAGGGTTGCAAGGAATAGGGAAGAAGACTGGGCTCGGGGGTCAATTTCCGGTTAAGGAAAATGGTGATATTGTGGCTCAGGTTTACTCTAGGAGGAAGCCCCATGAGCTCTGCTTTCTAACACTGAGCATGGCCTGTGTAGTCAACTCCCAAAGAGCCCAAGTCAGGCTCAGGAGCTTGGTTTTTATTTGCAGAACGTAACCCAGTGGTCAGCATACCGCGGCTCGCGAGCCACATGAGGCTCTTTGGCCCCTTGAGTGTGGCTCTTCCACAAAATACCATGGCCTGGGCAAGTCTATTTTGAAGAAGTGGCGTTAGAAGAAGTTTAAGTTTAAAAAATTTGGCTCTCACAAGAAATTTCAATCGTTGTACTGTTGATATTTGGCTCTGCTGACTAATGAGTTTGCCGACCACTGGCATAACCCATTTTGTGTCCTCAGGCAAACATTTTACAGAGGACCCTCTGACCTCCTGTCAACTGCAACCTTAGCTGCCTGCCAGCCCACCAGACTATTCCTTATTCCACACATGGTGGGCTCTGCCAGGTTCCGTGTCAGGGGCACAAGCCTGTGTGCTTGTGTAGGACTCTCAGCCCTTCTGAAAAGGGGATCATGGTGGAAATCCAGCGATATATTTGGCTTTCAACCAAACTCTCTGTTGTCTCCATTCCTTATTTCTCTGACTACTCACTGCTTTAGTCTCCCACTGGCCTTTTATGTCTGGTCAGAACTGTCAATGTTTCTGGAGTTCCTGCCTCCAGAGGTGATGGGGCCAGAGGCATGAGGAAAGGGTTAGGGGAGAAGACCAATGGGATGGTCCCCCAGCAGACAACCCCTAGTATTCACCCTGGAAGAGTTATACAGTTGGCAAGCCACCCAGAAGTCAGGGTAAAGGATTGTAAAAACAGAGGAAAGAGGAAAAATACTCAACATGTGTTGATTATGAATTTTAATTGCTGAGGTATCTGTTCAGGCAAACAAGCTGGGAGAGAAATGTGGGCAGGAAGAGCTCTATGAACATTGCAGATGATACGGTTCTGTTTTTAGGAAATGCACAATTAGACTGTGTCCACACAACCCAAAGTAAAAGCAGATGTATCTGTCACCAGACTATTTTGATTAATGGGGAAATTTGGAGCTTAAATGATCTGGTTCCGCCAGCTATGTTGATCAAATGAACTGGATCATTGCCAGACCTCCATTTGCCTCAGTGGGGTGTAGACACAACTTTTTGGGGGAGGCATTTTCAGAGACAGGATTCATCACGTGAAGCAGCAGGATCTCAGTGGGGAGTGGGAAGCACCACCAAACACATGGTAGTGAACTCTTACATTTGGACAACCCAGCCGCATGAGAGGTCATGGATTTAGTTTAGTTCCAAATCACGTAAGCAATTCAGCAAGCCCTAAATACTGCTATGGAAGCAGACTCTTCGTAATCTTCCTGGGAGGGGGTTATCCAGTTAGGGAAAAGGTCCTCATGCTATTGGTTTGTGATGAGAGGATGCAGTGACTGGACAGCGGAAGAGGTGAGAGAAAGCTCTTTGAGACCCAGGGTAGACCTCCTTCATGGTAGTTCGGACCAGATAGAGACAAGTGACATGAAGATTGACCACTTCTGCCATCTAATTGGCTGGACCAAGGTTCTTTTTTGATATGGTAGTACATATCTGTTTGTTTTTCCTTTTTACCCTCTGGAATATATTTATTTATTTATTTATTTATTTGTTTATATATATATATATTGGTCACTGCAGATTATAACATCAGTATAACCTCTTGCACACCAGGGCTATTTTTAGAGTACACATCTTCAGTGAGGCCACTCCCTGAGAAAAGAGGATGATCTGAGTCATGGAAGATGCTGTTGCACCAAAAATTATCTTTTGAAATAAGGCCCTGTTGGAATAAGGATTCTCTAACATTACCCAATGCATTGTAATGTCTGGGATGTCTTTTATTTTGAAATAACAGAGGCAAATTAAAAATAAAAAGGAATAGCTACACTGGAAATCATTAATGATAATGAGTGATTAAGAAGTGGTTATAACAGCCCAAATGCCCATCAATGGCTGAATGGATGAACAAATTGTAATATATACTAGTACATATAATGGTCTATTACTCAGCCATAAAAGGGAATGAAGTACTGGTACCAACACAGATGAACTTAGAAAACATGTTAAGTGAGCCCTAGCTGGTGTGACTTAGTTGGTTGGGCATTGTCTTGTACACTGAAAGGTTGCCAGTTTGGTTCCAGTTATGGCGTATGCAGGGGATGTAGGCTCAATCCCCAGTAGGGAGCATGCAGGAGGCAGCAGATCCATAAAGATACATATCAGAATGGTGGCACCAAGGATTGAAAGGAAGGGAATGGGGAGCGACTGCTCAATGGGCATGAGGTTTTCTTTTGGGGTGATGAGAAAATGTTTTGTTACTACATAGAGGTGGTGGTTGCACAGCATTATAAATGTACCAATGCCACTGAATTGTACACAATGACTAATTTAAAGTGACTAATTTCATGTTATATGAATTTTCCCCAAAAGAAGTGTCTGGAAAGCAAACATGTTTGAGCTGTGCTATCCCACCCCCAATCCCTTTTCTGATGAGATTACAGAGTTTAGAACCGTTTGGGAAATGATTCCTATGGCCAAACAAGCTCAATGCTGTAAGGGACCTTTTAAAATATATTTTATTGATTTTGTACAGAGAGGAAGGGAGAGAGATAGTTAGAAACATCAATGAGAGAGAATCATTGATCAGCTGCCTCTTGCACACTCCCTACTGGGGATATGCCCGCAACCAGGGTACATGCCCTTGATTGGAACCGAACCCGGGACCCTTCAGTCCCTAAGCCAACGCTCTATCCATTGAGCCAAACCAGTCTCGGCTAAGGGACCTTCAGAAACCATCTCCCCCCATCCTTCTTTTTGCAGTTGAGACATGATGCAATAGTTTCATGGGAATTAGGAGAGGGCCAGGTGGGAGTCCAAGTTGCTTGATTCTTACAGTGGTTTTGAATCCAGGATATCACACTGTATGCTAAGAATAGGTGATGTAACATTCTGAAATACCCACCCAAAGGGGTGCAGAAGTTTCAATAGCTTCTTTGCTGTAATGCTTTGAAACAATGTGGTAATAATAATAGCAATAAAAGTAATAACTGATAATAACATGTTTATTGAGCTCTTATTTGGTGAAGGATACTGGACAAAAAAAAAAAAAAAAAGCAATTTCTATGCAATTTAATTTGCTCCTAAACCCTATAAAGTCAATGAGGCAACCGAGGTCCATAAAAAGTAAATAAATTCCTTCCAGATGTTGCTAGTAGAGTTGGGGTTGGAACTTCCTATTCCCAGGGCTATGGTGCTCTTATCCAATACACCAGTGTTATCTAGCCCTTTGGATTTCACAAATTAATAACATTTCCAGAAACCAACTTAATGTGGTCATATTTTTTTTGATGCCAAGTATAAGCCTCGAGCAACAAACAAATAATAAAGGAAGCATACCCTAGTATTTCCTACCATCATTATGTTATCAAATAACAAATGTTTCACACCAAATAGTAGAAGGACCTAATCTGAGAAGAGAGAATGCTCTTGTAAAGCGGATCTGTTTAACTTTATGTGAACTCTTTTCTCGCTTTGTTGCTTTAGAAGATAATCTAGTGGAGGTTCTGAGCTGGTCGTTGCTGTTGGCTGCTGGAGGACTGAGCAATGGAGGTAGTGATGGAGCATTGATGAGGGATAGTCCACGCCATTGTGTCTGTGCATAATCGCCTTCTCTGCCACCAGGATCACTTCGGACACGGGACCACCGTCCAAGTGTTGGGTGGCTGGAGAAAGATGCTAACAGAGATCCACCAGACAGGTCACATCGTCCACCAAATTATTGGGATGGTCTTCCTCAGTGGATGCTCTATGGTAGGACACGCCTAGCCCCGGAGAAAATCGGGTGAAAGAACTTGGATGAAATTAGCCTTGATTGAGGAACAGATACAGTAACTAACATTTTCCTAACCTCTAAGATTTAATTCTGAATTCAGTTAGATTATCCTGACACTGATTATGCTGCTTCGTCCTGATTAAGTTTGGAATTTTACTGCCCCCTGGGGCTAATCGAATTCTTGTCTTCCTGCTCCACACAGAGATGCAGAAAAGGAACTACATTTAAATATTTTCTTTTAATGGTACTATTTTTTTTTTGTGCAAGAAACAATTTCTCTTTTATTGGAAAGAAAATGATATGACCACTTACCAAAGTGTATTTACTATTTAATATGAGAACCACACCCAATTCTTTAAACAATCATTGGAGAGCAGTAAATGCTATTTAGTCCCCCTTGTGAGCAAGGACAGTAGGTAACATGAAAATATTTCTTGCTAGCACTCATTGTATTGAGGGGGGGAAAGGTTATTATATTCAACCACTAAGTGCTGAGGTGGTTAACTGATATAATACTTTCATCCCATTTGCAAAGCCATCCATGGGTACCTCAAAAAGACTGAGAATCCCTTTTCCGGAAGGGAATCAGAAAAAGAAATAAAAGACACTAATGATCACTTTGTTTCTGGGATCCAACTTCAACTGATCTCTAAGGTTAGAGTTTCATAATCACAACTAAGAGGAATGACAAACTGAAGACAGAATCTTGTTTCTAGAAGCCACAGCAAAATGTTCTGCTATAGTCTGAACTGTGTTCCCCAAATTTTATAAGTTGCGTTTCCCATTCCCAGTTCCTCAGAATGTAACTGTAATTAGAGTAAGGGTATATACAGGGTGATTAAATTAAGAAGATGCCATTAGGATGGGCCCTAATTCAATATGACTGGTGTTCTAATAAGAAGAGGAATAGACCACTGGAATGTGTGTGCATAGAACAGGCGTGTGACGAGGCAGCAGGAAGGCGGCCATCTGCAAGCCAAGGAGAGAGGCCTCAGAGGAAACCAACTCTACCATCTTGAAAATTAAAAAAAAGAGAAAGAGAGAAAATACCTCTGATATTTTCCCTTTTATGAAGAGAAAGAAATTGTTACATATCAGCGAAAATCTCTCTTATACATTAGATCCATCTACCAAAATACTTAACCTGCATCAGAATGGTGTAACACATTGTCTTGATCATAAAATACCAGCTCCCAGGAAGACTTTGGCTAGAATCACTTGCTAGACCTGTAGAGTATACACTGTAAACCGTTTGTGCAAACCATGGCTTTGTTACAGGACCAGCCTTATCCAGTAAGAAGAAATCCCATTTCGTCAGAGAACAGGTTTTCCATCTGATTTGTGCCCAGGACATGTAAAAAACATAGCAGATTGCATGCTGCATTGGCTACAGAACATACATACATATGCATTTAAATCACTTAGGTTTTCCTTTTTTATGGTGCACTGGTGGATTGTATTCCTTTTGCATTTGTAATTAGAAGGCAAAAACAGATGTAATGGCTTTATTTAAAGTGATATGTCCATTAAAATAGCCTACACTACCAAGTCATTGTTTCCTTTAACAAGGAATCTGTCCATTGTGATGCTGTGTTTTTGAGCCATGTAAATAGATGATAAAGAAAATTGTATGTGTTTTCAGGAAATGTTGACTGATTATGGAAGTCAGATTTTTTTTTATGAGGAGGTTCAACTGTTTTTACAGTTGGTGGGGGTATGTTTTTGTTGTTTTCTGTATTTAGGGATGGGACATCATCAAAGAAACAGTCAAGCCTCTGTTCTCACCTTTGTTCTCCAACTGAGCTGAATAATCAAACCTATCTGTGTTTCAAAGGGGACCAAGGCTTTTTAATTTTAACACGCCCTGGTATGGCAAAACTGAATATTTAACAATCGCACACTCGGTGGTCAAATATATTTGGTATTGAACTAGCTCTTTGTTTGAACCTAAATAAAACACAGATCTTTATTTTGACCAATAACAGCTTTCTGGAGAGCTGCAGTTATGCTTGATTGAGACAGACTGTGACAGCCAACGCAGTAGCCGGCAGACAATTCTTTAATATATGAGTTCCGCTGACCCAATTTCCCGCCCTCCGCCCCCAAAGCAAATAGCATCTCTAGCAACCTTTTCACCATTTAATCTTGCAACATCAATGCACTTACGATAAAAATTTAACTAAAATTAATCTTTGTAGAACAGATGCAGATTAATTTCTTGTACAGCTATAATTAAACACCTCTGTCTTTGAATCACTAAAGCTTGTGGACACATCCTCAAGTTCAAAGTTGCCATTTTTTTTTTTCCCTCCAAGGAAAATTTAATATCAGGAACACTACATGGTTTGTACACAGGTTCAAAGATAATATGGTTTCATACAAATTTCATTTAGGATACAAGGTGACATTTTGATGATATAAAACATTCAGGAAGGCTTTATATGGGAAGAAATGTTGGGGGGGGGACATATGATGATTATGATATTCAATCTAATAATTTACACTCCTATAAACCCCAGGGGCACCAGTATTATGCCTTACAGGGCAGGTGGAGAGAAAATCCTTGTAAACTGGGTCCCTGAGATGATCAGCATTGTATTATAATTGAACACTAGTAAATATATTTTGAGTGTTGTTTCTTTTGGCTTTATGATTTTGTAGGGAAGGAAAAGTCTGAAAATTAACTTGACAAAGGTCAACAGGAGAAAAAGAATAGAAATGTATTAAATATAAGTTTTTCAGGACACAGGAGACCTCCTAGGGAAATGAAGATCCAAAGAAACAGGTAGACCTGAGTGTGTCTGTGGTAGGTTTGATGAAGAGTGGGTAGTCGTGTAGACATACGATAGGTTAATATGATGAGGGAATTGTAGTAAGCTGGTGGAAAATGAACAAGGTTGCTTGTTGGGATGGTGTCCCTTTGTCTTTAAGGATAAGGCTGTTCTTTTCCTCCAGGGAGGGCACCTCCTACACGGGGTTTTATGATCTGTTTTGGAGGATGGGCACAGAGGGTGGGTCAAGATGACTTCCCTGCTTCTTCTGTCTTCCCAAGTTCATAGGGCTGAAAATATTCACATACCAAGGAGCCATATTTGGGGTAGGGTGCCTTGAACCCCATCAGTGCACATTTACTGAAATATGGAAGAATGGCTAGCTCTCTGTTTTTGCTGTAGATTTCAGTTTTCTTTGTTTTATTACCCAAGGCTCTGATTTTCTATTTCTATAATAAGCTTATTGATTGTACACTATTTGTTGATAGTAACTTTCAAATATTGTTTGAAAGGGGATATACAGGCACACTCAGGTCAATTGATTTGATCAAAAAAACAAAACTCCTGATTTTCCTTAGCTGTTGAGTTTCTATTTATGAAAGAGAAATTATGATAAATTTTCTTCAACTGCACTATGTGGTATGTGCTTTCTATAAAGCCACATTTTATGAAATTTTTAAAGGTTTATTCAAAAGACTAATTGAGTACTTATGGACAAATATTGATTAACATTAATAGCAAATAGGAATAATTTTATAAAATGATATTCTATTGGTTAGTTAATTATTTCTGGATACCATATAAACAAACATTCAAAAAATATGTTAGGGCCGAAACCGGTTTGGCTTAATGGATAGAGTGTCGGTCTACGGACTGAAAGGTCCCGGGTTCGATTCCGGTCAAAGGCATGTACCTGGGTTGCGGGCACATCCCCGGTAGGAGACGTGCAAAAGGCAGCTGATCGATGATTCTCTCTCATCGATGTTTCTAACTCTCTATCTCTCCCTCTTCCTCTCTGTAAAAAAATCAATAAAATATATATTAAAAATAGAAAGTATGTTAGGGAGGCTGCTTGTGGAATGAATGACTTCCAGTCTGATAGAAACCCATCTGTTTGAGGTTATTTAGATATACTCCCATTGGAAACTTTGAATTTTAAAGCTTGTTTCTAAAGCCTTAACTTAGTTGTTTACTTAGACCATTTTCATATTCAAACTTAACCTTTGTTCATAATTTAAAAAGATGTTATTACTATGATCT